>NC_060885.1:5736131-5741131 GCF_014805685.1 Silurus meridionalis | reverse complement strand
ATTCACTGATTTATTTTGGCTTACGGATTTTGATATTGTCCACATAAATTCTCCATGTCGAAGTAGATTTTTAAAATAAATAAATATATTTTTTTTTTTTTTTTTTTCTTTTAATGCAGTACAGCTGTGTGTAATATTTCTATTTTTTCTTTCCTCAACACAAAACGGGGAAAAGGACAACAACAAAGGTGCTGCCCATGCGCAGAGTCCCCAGAATAATAACGCGTGATAGGATATTCGAGCAGGTAGAAAGAGAGAGAGAGAGAGAGAGAGAGAGAGAGAGAGATGGAAAGAGAGAGAGAGGGTAATGAAGGGGGGTGGATTGAAAGAGAGTGTGATGAAGAGAGAGAGGGAGATTTGTAGAGAGAGATGTGGAAAAAAGCAAGAGAGAGAGAGAGAGAGAGAGAGAGAGAGAGAGAGAGAGATCCTGCCCTCCTCCTCCTTAGTGCAGAGGCAGCTCGGGTCCCTGCAGCATTACCGGAGCTCTGAGTGTCTCATCATCAAATCCACCACCGAAATCGTCGCGTACAGTCGGATAAGAGTCACGTTATTTCTACACAGCGGGATTTGGAGATTTTTTACCCCAACAAGAGGACAAAGAGTCAACTTTTTTTCCCTTTTAACCTTCTTTTCTCTTAAAAAAATCGTTTGCGAGAGACCAGGAGAAACTTACCAGACACCATTTCCACAATCGTTACCAAAAAAAGAATTATGTATATCTAAAAAAATTGGCTTCAAATCAAGATTTCTCCCCTAAAATTACTCTAAAAATTGACTAAAAAACATCCCATTCGATTCGAGTGTTTTTTTTTTCGTTTCTTTTTTGTAATTCGTATTTTCGAGTCGCGTATCTATCAGGTGCAGTGTTTCAATTCTCGTCCGTTCTCGACCAAGTGGATGTTTTTTTCCTTCGGATCAGTCAGGCCATCATAGATGTGCCATCTAGAGACTTTGCGCATCATCATCCTCATCATTCTCATCCTCCTCCTCTTCCTCTGCTCCTCGATGCGACTTGACTCTTCCGAACTCTATAAATCGAAGAAGGAGGAGTCTTAACTTCTTTTTTTTTTTTTAAAGGGTGGGAACTTTTTTTCTTTTCTTTTTTTTTTTTGCTGCTCGCGAGTTGTGATGATGATGATGATGATGTCGGTGAACAGCAGTAGCAAGCAGTCGTTTGTTATGCCTCACACCTCTTTACCCGAGCCCAAGTACTCTTCCTTGCATTCCTCTTCTACTCCGACTTCTTCTTCGTCCAATTCAGCCTCGTCCACCTCGTCCTCCACTTTGACTTCGGACTCGCATTCGTCGTCCTGCTCGTCCTCACGACACAGCAGCAGCATCAGCACCAGCATCATCAGTACCAGCATCAGCAGCAGCGTCAGCTCAGAGGCAATGCGCCGTGCGGGTCTCCCGACCCCACCGGTATGTAACTTCACTTCATAATCACAGCTTTAAACAATAAAATAAAAATGCACACTTTTTTTTCCCAGCACGATTTTTTTCCTCTCTACTTTATTATTCATGTCTTTTAAATTTTTTTTTATTTGTTTTGTTTTTGCGTGTCTTCTCCAATCATTCCAGCACCTCCATCCCTCCTCCTCCTCCTCCCTTCTTAACTTTCATGCATTCGGTCCTGCTTTTTTTGGTATTAATTTTTATGACCTGGGATGCTGCATATATGTCTTGTAGGATTTTCTTCTTTTAACATGCTGGAAATGTTGTTAAAAATCTCAGTGGTGTGGGAATCCGCCCCTCCCCTCCATCTTCACTGACATTTATATGTACGCTCTCCATTTTTTTTCTCCTCTTCGCACTCATAGAGCAACATATTCGGCGGCTTGGATGAGAGTCTGCTGGCTCGCGCCGAAGCTCTGGCGGCGGTGGACATCGTCTCGCAGACCAAAAGTCACCACCAGCACCAGCAGCAGCACCACCACCCTCACCATCCTCCGCATCCACACCAGTCTCACCCTCCGCCTCACCACAGCCCGTTTAAGCCGGACGCGACCTACCACGCCATGAACGCGTTGCCGTGCACGTCCTCGACCTCCTCGTCGTCGTCCTCGTCCGTCCCAATCTCTCACTCGTCTGCGCTGGGTGGCGGCGGCAACGGAGGCCACCACCACCATCATCACCACCATCACCACCACCACCCTCAGTCTCACCAAGCGCTCGAAGGGGAGCTTCTCGAGCACCTCAGCCCGGGCCTTGCGCTTGCAGGGGCAGCCATGGACGGATCGGTGGTGTCCACGCCGGCGGGACACATGGCCGGCGTGAACCACCCCATGCACCAGGCAGCCATCAACATGGCGGCGGCGGCGGCGGCGCACGCCCACGCCCACGCGCACGCCCACGCCCACGCGCACGCCCACGCGCTCCCCTCGGCGCACCACCTGGGCTGCCCGAGCGACGTGGACGCCGATCCGCGGGACCTCGAGGCGTTCGCCGAGCGCTTCAAGCAGCGGCGCATCAAGCTCGGCGTGACGCAGGCTGACGTGGGCGCGGCGCTCGCCAACCTCAAGATACCCGGCGTGGGCTCGCTCAGCCAGAGCACGATCTGCCGCTTCGAGTCGCTCACGCTCTCGCACAACAACATGATCGCTCTCAAACCCATTCTCCAGGCGTGGCTCGACGAGGCCGAGAAGTCGCACCGCGAGAAGCTCAGCAAGCCCGAGCTCTTCAACGGCGCAGAGAAGAAGCGCAAGCGCACGTCCATCGCGGCGCCCGAAAAGCGCTCCCTCGAGGCCTACTTCGCCATCCAGCCGCGACCCTCGTCCGAAAAAATCGCCGCCATCGCTGAAAAGCTGGACCTCAAAAAGAACGTTGTGCGCGTCTGGTTCTGCAACCAGAGGCAGAAACAAAAACGCATGAAATACTCGGCGTGCGTGTAAAAAAAAAAAAAAAGAAGAAGTATAATAATAAAAGTTTCACTCTTTTAAAAAAAGACTTCACGAACTGTTTGTATAACATTTCTTATCCTCACATCTTTTTTCCCCCTCCTGAATCATCCATACCTCGTGCACTGAAGCAGACTGTCACTCTGACTGCAAACACCAAAATCACTGTCACGTCAAAAGAGGATGTGGAGACATTTATAAAGGACCGGACCAAGTAAGACCTTGTTTTTCCCCTTTTGATATTTAACTTGGTCATGATGGTTTCAGATGAGTGTGACTATTTTCCCGTCTCTCTAAAACCACAATCAAATGTTTTTTTTATTATTATTATTTTTGTTTTTTTGGGGGCAATTTTCCTCTTAGAAGAGCTGAGGATGGACGGCGAATATGATCATAGAGGAGAAAGTTGCACCAAAAAGAGAACAAATATGACTTTTTTTATATTAAGTATATGACTGATAATACCAGACTGGAGATGAGGGTGAAACTGAAGAGGTTGAAATCGTTAGGAGTGTTGCATTATTTATTTATTTATTTATTTATTTATTTATTTATTTATTTATTTATTTGTTTGTTTGTTTGTTTGTTTGTTTGTTTTTGTGGAGGCACTTGTCAAAATGCCATTAAAACCAAGCAGCTTCTTCTTCTTTTTCTTCATCTCTTCTTCTTCTTCTTCTTCTTCTTCTTCTTCTTCTTCTTCTTCTTCTTATTATTATTATTATTATTATTATTATTATTATCATATGCTGATAAACATGCAATACAATATCAAGTGAAGAGTCAATTCCACTGTCTTTATTTACATATTTTTTCCACCTCTTCCATTTCCAGACTCATCACAGTCCTAATCAAAGAATAAAAATAGTTTTGTATTTCTCGCTAAATATTTAGTGAAAAGGAAAAGGGAAAAAAAATGAATTTTTTTGGCTGAATAAATGTAGCTAAGGCTATGAATACTGAAGGATTGAAAGAAAAAAAGGTTCAACTGTGTGCCAACCATGTGGATTTGTTTGAAGCAAATCTCAGCTGCAATACGCCTGCGCTCTAGTTTCTTATGAACTATTTATCATGTGAGGTAATGTTTACTTCATTACATATTTATTGGGATTCCCTCCTTCGTCGCTTTTTTTTTCTTTTTTGAGAAAATCATATTCCGAGTAAAAAAAATAAATCGTCGGAAAGGAGGGCGGAGGGGCTTAAAATAAGCCACTTTATTTCTTATAATCTTTTTTTTAAATTATTTTATTTTTTGCTTTTCCCTGACAACGGCACAATTGAGAGAGCTATCATTTTTTCTCTATTTGAATAAACCGTTATGCTGTATGTCCTTTGGTAATTTATTTGTACAAAATGGACGTGTATCATGATGAATTCATGGCTTGTTCATTTACATTCACCGTCTTTGGTTAAAAAAAAAAAAAGGAAAAAGGAAAAAAAAGATCCGTTTCATGGAAAGTATACGTGTATAATGTAAATATAAAAAAAAAAAATCTTTGGTTCGAACACAAGATATTATCCGTATTTGCTGTATTGCTGTTTTTAGCTGCGGTCAATCTTCTCTCTGTAATGTCTGTTGCTTTAGGTTTACTTGTCCAATTTTATTTATTGATTTATTTATTTATTTTCTAAAAAAAAAAGAAAAATGATTTTAGTATTACCATGTATATTTTAAGTTATCGTTTAATAACTGAATTTACCTGTGTTTCATTAAAGAAGAAACATTTTAAGATTTTATTTTAGATCTCAGTGGCTTCCTTTATCATATATATATATATATATATATATATATATATATATATATATATATATATATATATATGTGCCTTCTGTATCCACATATTTATACAGGAAGTAGTTTGTGTGTGGTGGGTGGGGGGGACGAATGTATCTCACGTGGGTATTGTACACGGTAATTTAAAAGCTATAACGTGCATTTGATGCGTATATTTCTTTTTTCCCTTCAGAACGACTTTGCTTAAGGCCAACTTGCTGCTTTTAGCTGAGAGTGAACGCTGATATTCTATTAGAGTCTAATGATGGAGTCTATAGAGATCTGAGAGGAGGTCCCTAGAGCATGAGCGCTGCCAGATGTCAGCCCGCCAG